>NC_069507.1:130080474-130100474 GCF_027579735.1 Bombina bombina | reverse complement strand
TCTACTTGTAATCTTGTCCAAAGACTTCGGTCCCATGCATCTGTTCTGAGGTATAAAATGTGCCACAGTGAGAATCGTCCCCTATATTTGCTTCCATATTGGTTTTACCCTTAGTGGTGTTACGATGTTTGTCGGTATAACATGATATGGGAGCTCCAGGCTGTGTATTCCTAAATTATTATCCACTTATGAAATTTGGTAGCTGCTATCCAGTTACTGGAAGTTACGTTATATCTGTGGTTACACAATTTTACAAGCAGGATGACATCCAAATGTCAAAATACGAGGATACGCTTTATAAACTTGCAATAACCCAGTTTACAATGTTGCAAGCTGCTTCACCGCATTCTAATACGCCTAGTTCAGAGGCTGAAGTCTACCCTCTGCCGTTAATTATCTATCATAATTATTTGTTTGCTAACAGCTGCAGATGAGCCCTTTTCAAAGTCAACTATTACAATCAACCATTTCCTGCAGCACTTTGTATATTAATGGTACGTTGAAAAAATGATCCTACATTTAAAGGGACACTAAAGTCAAAATGTAACTTTCATTATTCTGATAGAGCACGCCATAAAAAAAAAAAAAATCCATTATTTCCATTAACAAAATGTGCACAATATTTTTATATGCTCACTTTCTGAGGCAACAGCTCCTACTGAGCATGTGCAAGAGCTCACAGCATATATGTATTGTGATTAGTTGACAGCCGTCACATGATACAGGGGTAGGGAGAATTGAAGTAACATTGAATCTGTTAATTATGTAGTTCTACTGTAATTAATTATCCTTTAACATGTGCCAGTCTGTTTTACTGATCACAATCTAGTCCAATTCTCAGTGCTTAATGACACATTTTTCAAATTCCACAGCTAAAAGGACTGGATAAACCCGAGACAATGCTTTTCAAATTATTACCAAGTGCCCCAATTTATTTTTGATATATTCCATTGGTTTTGCGCATGCACAAAAAAAAACAATTCCCCCACTGTATTAAATGATATTAGGAAGCAATGTCTCCAAATAGATATTAATGTCTGCTCAATCAATAAAAGTTTAAAAATAAAAATAACTCGACAAACATCACATATGCCCACTATGGGATAGAACATGCACTAACTGGACTAGAAGTAAGCTTTTTGCACACGTTGGGTAGCGCGCGTTTTACAAGTTGAAAGTAAAAGGTTATCGATCTTGAGCTAACCTGATGCGCACAAAAAGCAGAACTTACAATATTGCGTGCGTGTTAACTTATTCCCCCATAGAAGTCAAACGAGCAAAAAGAGTGTGGGGAAAAACTAACACCCTACTTGCACATAAACTCAATCGCATATGAATATTTCACATTCCAATGTTCTTCACATAGAAGAATATGTTCTTTTTATTCATAAATAAATATTTCTACATATATCTGATGGTATTTTGGTATGATATATATATATATATATATATATATATATATACCGTCCATCTAGCTGTGTTACCCTCCTAGGGACATCCGCCTGGGTGCAAGAATAAACAATATAATCCTGGAAAAGTAAATGCACTCACAGGTCTTCTCAATCCAAGTGAAACCAAAGGTTAGTTTTATTGATGTAACGTTTTCAGGGATATCATGCTGATGAAGGGGAAGATATCCCTGAAAACGTTACATCAATAAAACTAACCTTTGGTTTCACTTGGATTGAGAAGACCTGTGAGTGCATTTACTTTTCCAGGATTATATATATATATATATATATATATATATATATATATATATATATATATATATATATATATACACAGCATATACACATATGCATGATTATATATAGTTATAGAAATATAAAAATATATATAGGAATGTGTGCAGTAAGAGGTAAACTAGCACTAAAATATGGATATAAGCACAGAGATACAAGCTGGTACAAGAGATACAAGTTGGTACAAGATTTCTTCCTCAGTTTATGGCAGTTGCTACCTCAGGACTACAAATTGTCTGGTAACCATCTATAACACACACACACATATATATATACATTGATTGGAGTAGCCGTGTTAGTCCAGAGATTTAGATATCAAAATAACAAGAGTATTGCATTGAGTAATGATAATTTTTTATTGGACTAACTATACATTTATAAGATGACAAGTTTTCTGAAGAATGTCTTCCTTTTTCAAGTCTGAAGCAATACTGACCAATTTGATCCAGTGACGTGCGGTGACCTCAGATGCTGGTGAGGCACTGGCTGTGATACCCCCAAGAAACACACACATATATATATATATATATACACAGTATATATATATATATATATATATATATATATATATATATATATATATATATATATATATATATAGTACCTTATCTAACGGTTAACCTAAGGACTAAGGGATTCAAAGATTTTTGGGTAAGGTACTACTTTTCTGATCTTATGTGTCAGTGTGCCATGTGGATTAATTTTGAATCATCCCTTAATCATTAGGTTAACCATTAGATAAGGTACTAGTACTATTCTGATCTGATGTCTCTCAGTGGGCCATGTGGATTTATTTTGAAATTTGATCAATTCAAAATGTAATGTATCCACATGGCACACTGACACATCAGATCAGAAATGATTAGTCCACAGTTAGGTTAAATAAGGTTAGAAGTGCCTGGCTGCTTCAAATTTTCATGACATGCAATTGCAGACATGAACAGAGTGTGAGTGTACACTATACAGTTGTTGCACACAAAAAAATAAACTTTTTGGTCACTGGCCAAGGTAAAGGAGAGGAGTGCTCATTGCTCAGAGTCATTCAAGTAGTTAGTAACCAACCAAACCGTTATGACACTATCTCATCCCCTGACCCTCAGTAACATACAGGCTTCTGGCTTATATTTTATTTTTTACAAAGTTGTACAACAATAATCATGTCTAAGTACCTGCCAGAGTGCCACTGTGCCAAATAACTTTTTGAAAAGTGTGAGAAAATTAAGGTTAGCAGCTCCTGGCAGCCTGGCTGCTTCAAATTTTCATGCACAGCACAAGCACAGCCACAGAGCACAATTAGGTAAGTTAGTAGTCTGTGCTGCTGTGCATGAAAATTTGAAGCAGCCATGTGCTGCTAACCTTAATTTTCTCCCTCTTTTCAAAACAATATTTGGCACAGTGGCACTAGCCTGGCAGCAGTAGACATGATTATTGTTGTACAACTTTGTTTGTAAAAAATGTAAGCCTGTCATGTTGCTGAGGGTCAGCAGGGAATGGCTGGGATTATGGGATAAGAATGTGGCTCTTGGATGCCAGTGAGAAGGAGAGCTGAAGTGCATACCTGCTCAAATAAATGTTCTAGTTGCTATCAAACACATTACAACTTCTACTATAGTCAGTCACAGATCAGTCACGGTTAGCTAAATATAATATAAGCACCCCCACCATTATTTCACTTTGCAATGAAAATCTAAAGGAAATGCAATCTGAATTACTGTGTACATGTAATTTCATTATCGGAAGCAAGAACACCATGTGACTAAAATGTTTATTCCAGTTACAGAACCACAGTAAAAGTTACTGTCATGGATGGTAAATTTTATGATGATAATTCCTGTGATTCTAAATTAATTAACCATTTCTTGACTGCATTGCAAGTTGCAACTTATCAATATAATGGGGTTTGGCAGGGCTTACAATACAATACAATTAATTATTATTACAGTTAGAGTACTCTGTGACTGTTATAGTACTTTTTAGAGATTAATATACTTTTAAATTAATTTACTGTGCAGTGGGTTGTGTTCAAACCAGACTTTACTGTGGTTCTGTAACTGGACTAAACATTTTAGTCACATGGTGTTCTTGCTTCCGATAATGAAATTACATGTACACAGTAATTCGGATTGCATTTCCTTTAGACTTTTTTCATTGCAAAGTGAAATAATGGTGGGGGTGCTTATATTAAATTTAGCTAAGCTGACCCTAAAACCTTTATCTTCTTCCTTAGAAAAAAAAGTCCCTCAGGGAAAATATATAGTAGAAGACAAGTTGTACATGTACTGTCTGTCTGACACTGTGTTGTTGTATGTGTTGATGTCTGATTTACCTGAGAGGTCGCCTCCGGCTGGCTCCTCCGTCCACGCCTCACGGTCCTCCACACACACACAGAAGCAGACAGCTCCTCCTAGCCATAGCTGGCTCTATTAGTCAGACGGTCTCCCTGGCCTGGTGTGGTCGACCCAGAAATTCAGCAGGGCTGCATGGCAGGCACGCCACGGCACACACTAAATCCCAGCAGCTCCAGCTTCCTGTACTGACTCTGTCTCTGAGTCTTCTTCCCGCCTGAACTTCAAGTCTGTGTCGGGTGGTGCAACGTCACTCAGCAGCAACCCAGCAGGCACGCCTCCCGGCAGCGCTGATGCTGATTGGCTGTGTGACCTAGCTCCATCATGGAGGCGGTTTTGAGAACCGCCTCCATTAGAGCTTGTATGGGGCCCGGCAAGTCACCACTGGATGGCACTAAAATGAAACTATATTCAGATCCATGTTGCGCAATTTATGGAGGGCAGCGGACCGGCTCACTGCCTCCTAATTGCGAAACATGAATGCTGAATTTAATTTGGCAGCGCATGCGCACTAGCGCAGTATGAAATATGATGTGGGTAATCGCCGGGGGGTGGGGGGTGTACCCTTTGGGGTGGGGGTGACTCAAAAAAAAAAGAATACAAAAACATATTTTTATTTTTTAAATAAACATTATTTAAAATCTTTCTTCTGTGATTGATCTAATTTGATCTAAAAATTTGATCTAAATGTGACCAATTTGATCTAAAAATCAAAATCTGTAAATTCCATCAAATTGGTCAGTATTGCTTCAGACTTGAAAAAGGAAGACATTCTTCCGAAAGCTTGTCATCTTATAAATGTATAGTTAGTCCAATAAAAAAGTATCATTGCTCAATGCAATACTCTTGTTATTTGCAATACTCTTGTTATTTTGATATATATATATATATATATATATATATATACACACACAACATTTAAAATTAGGGGGAGGCAAAAAGTAAGTTTAAAATCCTCCACTACGCACAAAATATAGAAAATAACTCATTGTGTAGTTCATTAACAGATCTTTGCCACTCATCAGCTGGGAGAAGGTTTGACTCACTGCTGGAATCCTTTGCTGCATTGGAAACAATGCAATTCAGAGGTTTTCTGTGGGAAAAACAAGCCTTCTGGCCTGTCTAGATTTGTAAATGAACTACACAATGAGTTATTTTCTATATTTTGTGCGTAGTGGAGGATTTTAAACTCACTTTTTGCCTCCACCTAATCTTAAATATTGTTGTATTTTGCCCAGAAATCAACTTCACCAAGCAGTGATTCAAACCTTCTCCCAGCTGATGAGTGGCAACCACCCCGAAACAGGCTGTCCTGGGATGGTTCTGAATCACTGCACTAACCCTAGCTAAGCTTTGGCATAAAGGGAGTCTGGGTAAAAGCAGACTTGAAGTAAAAAAGTGTGTCATTGTGAACTTCATTTGCATGTCTTACCCAGAATCCTTTGCTGCATTGGAAACAATGTAATTCAGAGGTTTTCTGTGGGAAAACAAGCCTTCTGGCCTGTCTAGATTTGTTAATGAACTTCATAATTAGTTTTATATATATAGCCTTCTCCGGAGCATCCTCTGCCCCGTTACCATTTTCTGTTGGGGTACCTCAAGGATCTGTCCTCGGTCCCCTTCTCTTTTCAATCTACACGTCATCATTAGGTTCCTTAATAAAGTCCCATGGGTTTCAATATCATTTGTATGCCGATGACACCCAAATCTGCCTCTTTCCTTACTAACCCGTGTCACTAATTGTCTTTCTCATATATCATCTTGGATGTCCTCTCACTACCTTAAGCTAAATATCTCCAAAACTGAACTCCTTATTTTACCCCCTTCTTCCACTGTCTCCACCCCCAAAATTTCTATAGCTGTTGATAATTCCATCATTACCCCTACCCCGCATGCCAGATGTCTTGGGGTCACACTTGACTCTTGAGCTTTCCTTCACTCCTCACATTCAGTCCTTGGCTAAAGCCTTAAAAACATCTCTAAAATTAGACATTTCCTTACACAAGATACAACTAAGATTTTAATCCACTCTCTCATCCTTTCCCGCCTCGACTACTGCAACTCCGTCCTCTCTGGTTTACCTAGCTGCCGCATAGCTCCTTTACAATCCATTATGAATGCCTCTGCCAGGCTCATCTTCCTTACTTGTCGCTCTTCATCTGCTGCACCTCTCTGCCAATACCTTCACTGGCTTCCTCTTGCCTCTAGGATTAAACACAAAATCCTCACTCTGACATACAAAGCTCTCAACTGCACTGCTCCCCCCTACATTTCAGAACTTGTCTCCAGATACTCTCCCTCCCATCCCCTTCGATTATTATTATTATTATTATCGGTTATTTGTAGAGCGCCAACAGATTCCGCAGCGCTAATCAGCTCATGACCTCCTCCTCTCCTCCTCTCTTGTTACTTCCTCACATTCCCATTTACAGGACTTCTGCAGACTGGCTCCCATCTTGTGGAACTCCCTGCCTTGCTCCACAAGATTCTCCCCTAGTTTTAACAGCTTCAAGCGCTCCCTAAAAACTCTACTATTCAGGGATGCTTACAACCAACACTAACCTTTCCTAACTCCATTGCTTTCCCCTTGAACCCCTTAGAATGTAACCCTATGAGCCCAGCTGTTTGCAGATCACCTTCATAAGAGTCGACTACAACAATGAAACTCTCGGCAGGGCCCTCTACCCACTTGATCCCTACAAAAGCTATCCTGTATACCGACTATGTTTACAGTGCTGCTGAATCTGTTGGCGCTCTACAAATACCTGATAATAATAATAATAATATATATATATATATATAAATATATATATATATATATACCTACACCTATCTGGGAACATCCAGTGTGACGTTTATTCTACGATACCTTTTAAGGAGGAAGCAATACCTACAGGAGCTTGCCTTTACCTTACCCGGTAGCAGGAGGTGCAGAGACTCCACATCATATGCAACACTTACCTATTATTGGATTGAGGTTTTCTCTAGTAAGTTACTGTCCCCAGGGACTTTACCTGTACCTGCTTTCTTCTCTGTGTGCTTATTAATACAGACTGCATATTTTGTATAGGCCATTTTGATTTACCATGCTCTTTAATCTGGCTATCTTTGAGTATATCATATACATCTTTGATACAGACCTGCATCTACAGTACCCACTTGCACTAGCTTGTATCTCTTTGCTCTATATCCATATATTAGTAGTTTACCTCTTTATGCACACTATCTTTACCTTTTTGGTTGGACTGGACCTGATGGAATCCATCCTTTTTTTAAACCAGCAGTTTTTTATGGTATAGGTCACCTTTATGCGGAAAAACGTGTTAGGAATGTAAGAAGGGCTGATTTTTATTTCATGATTCAGATATTGAATACAATTTTAAATAACTTTCCACTTTACTTCTATTATCTAATGTGCTTTATTCTTTAGATATCCTTTGTTGAAGAAATATCAATGCACATGGTGAGCCAATCACACGAGGCATCTCTGTGCAGCCATCAATCAGCAGCCACTGAGCCTATTTAGGTATGCTTTTAAACAAAGGATATCAAGATAATGAAGCAAATTAGATAATAGAAGTAAAGTAGAAAGTTGTATAAAAATACTTGCTCTTTACTAAATCACGAGTGAAAAAAAATGTGTTTCATGTCCCTTTAATTTAGTTTTGTTTTGTTTTTTAAATCTCATGCTCCTGATTACTTTACTACTAATATGATTACAGTCTCTAAGCTGGTGGGGAGCCGTTACACTTTGCTATACAAACATAAAGAATTTTCAGAACATAGATGCAGTATTATTGCAAGAGTATTTCTAGTATTATATAATCATGGTGTGTTTACATATAAGTGGAACAGCTGCATAATAAGGGCAGACTTCTAAACATCAGTTATATTGATACTTTACAGCTGCCTGAACGAACATTTAAACGATACATTTGTAACAATTTTACTTCTGGGCGGGTAGCCAAATATATATTTAAAGTGATGGTAAATCCAAGCATTTGACTGTCCCTTTAAACTCTCATGATTCAGACAGAGCATGCAATTTTAAACAACTTTCCAATTTACTTGTGCTATCAAATTTGCTTCCTACTCTTGGGGGTCGTATTATCAAGGGCCGAATGGCCCCTGATCCCCCTGTTTCCACGTGAGCCTTCAGGCTCGCCTGAAACAGCAGTTAAGAAGCAGCGGTCGTAACTGGTCTGCCGCCTTAACTGGTCTGCCGGTTGATTGACACCCTTGCTAGCGGCCAATTGGCCACAAATCTGCAGGGGGTGGCATTGCACAAGCAGTTCACTAGAAAGCGTATGCTGTCGGCATTCAGTGACATTGATAATCCGGCCCTTGGTATCTTTTTGAAGAGTAAAACTAGGTAGGCTCATAAGAGCTCAGGAGTGTGCACGTGTCTTTAGTAGTCTATGGCAGAAGTGTTTTGCAACATTGTATAATAAAGCTATTGTTGAAGTAGTAGCAATGCAGTACTGGGAGCTAGATAGACAAATCAGTGAACCAATGGCAACAGGCATATATGTGCAGCCACCAATTATTGCTGCTCCTAAACCTATATTTTTCAACAAACAATATCTAGAGAACAAAGCAAATTAGATAGCAGCAGTACATTAGAAAGTTGTTTGAAATTGCATGCTCTATCTGAATCATGAAAGAAAGTTGAATTTTGACTTTAGTGTCCCTTTAACTAGTTACTCTCTATTTCCTTATATCTCTTCTGCTGTAAGATGCTGCTGGTATAAGCTCTCCTAAGACACTGAAAGATATTAGATCATTTGTCTATTACAGAATTGCCAATATGTTTCACACTGTTTTATGTGGTTCTCTATTTATCTTGTTAAACGTTTATCTACACCTTTCAGTGATCATGATATATGTATTCAAAACGCTTGGTATACGATATGGTTCCTTTTAGCTTCTGCTTTTTGTTCACTTGTGAATAGGGATCTATTTTACTGGGGGAAAGATCTTATAACTTTAGATGTATATATGATTGTTCAACTCCGATTTTTTTTATTATAATTAAATAAAAAAATAAAAAAATACTAAAAATAAAATAAATATAAAAATAATGGCAGAGTGGAGTAATACATTTTTATCTCTCTTGAGTGCTAACTCAGATAGAGCATGCAATTTTAAGCAACTTTCTAATTTACTCCTATTATCAATTTTTCTTCCTTCTCTTGGTATCTTTATTTGAAATGCAAGAATGTAAGTTTAGATGCCGGCCCATTTTTGGTGAACAACCTGGGTTGTTCTGGCTGATTGGTGGATAAATTCACCCATCAATAAACAAGAGCTCTTCAGGGCTGAACCAAAAAAAATAGTTTAGATGCCTTCTTTTCTCCAACATAGGTGTGTCCGGTCCACGGCGTCATCCTTACTTGTGGGATATTCTCTTCCCCAACAGGAAATGGCAAAGAGCCCAGCAAAGCTGGTCACATGATCCCTCCTAGGCTCCGCCTACCCCAGTCATTCTCTTTGCCGTTGTACAGGCAACATCTCCACGGAGATGGCTTAGAGTTTTTTAGTGTTTAACTGTAGTTTTTATTATTCAATCAAGAGTTTGTTATTTTGAAATAGTGCTGGTATGTACTATTTACTCAGAAACAGAAAAGAGATGAAGATTTCTGTTTGTATGAGGAAAATGATTTTAGCAACCGTCACTAAAATCCATGGCTGTTCCACACAGGACTGTTGAGAGCAATTAACTTCAGTTGGGGGAACAGTGTGCAGTCTCTTGCTGCTTGAGGTATGACACATTCTAACAAGACGATGTAATGCTGGAAGCTGTCATTTTCCCTATGGGATCCGGTAAGCCATGTTTATTACGATTGTAAATAAGGGCTTCACATGGGCTTATTAAGACTGTAGACTTTTTCTGGGCTAAATCGATTCATTATTAACACATATTTAGCCTTGAGGAATCATTTTATTTGGGTTTTTTGATATAATAATATCGGCAGGCACTGTTTTAGACACCTTATTCTTTAGGGGCTTTCCCAAAGCATAGGCAGAGTCTCATTTTCGCGCCGGTGTTGCGCACTTGTTTTTGAGAGGCATGGCATGCAGTCGCATGTGAGAGGAGCTCTGATACTTAGAAAAGACTTTCTGAAGGCGTCATTTGGTATCGTATTCCCCTTTGGGCTTGGTTGGGTCTCAGCAAAGCAGATACCAGGGACTGTAAAGGGGTTAAAGTTAAAAACGGCTCCGGTTCCGTTATTTTAAGGGTTAAAGCTTCCAAATTTGGTGTGCAATACTTTTAAGGCTTTAAGACACTGTGGTGAAAATTTGGTGAATTTTGAACAATTCCTTCATGTTTTTTCGCAATTGCAGTAATAAAGTGTGTTCAGTTTAAAATTTAAAGTGACAGTAACGGTTTTATTTTAAAACGTTTTTTGTACTTTGTTATCAAGTTTATGCCTGTTTAACATGTCTGAACTACCAGATAGACTGTGTTCTGAATTTGGGGAAGCCAGAATTCCTATTCATTTAAATAAATGTGATTTATGTGACAATGACAATGATGCCCAAGATGATTCCTCAAGTGAGGGGAGTAAGCATGGTACTGCATCATTCCCTCCTTCGTCTACACGAGTCTTGCCCACTCAGGAGGCCCCTAGTACATCTAGCGCGCCAATACTCCTTACTATGCAACAATTAACGGCTGTAATGGACAATTCTGTCAAAAACATTTTAGCCAAAATGAACACTTATCAGCGTAAGCGCAACTGCTCTGTTTTAGATACTGAAGAGCATGACAACGCTAATAATAATGTTTCTGAAGGGCCCCTAACCCAGTCTGATGGGGCCAGGGAGGTTTTGTCTGAGGGAGAAATTACTGATTCAGGGAACATTTCTCAACAAGCTGAACCTGATGTGATTACATTTAAATTTAAGTTGGAACATCTCCGCATTCTGCTTAAGGAGGTATTATCCACTCTGGATGATTGTGACAAGTTGGTCATCCCAGAGAAACTATGTAAAATGGACAAGTTCCTAGAGGTGCCGGGGCTCCCAGAAGCTTTTCCTATACCCAAGCGGGTGGCGGACATTGTTAATAAAGAATGGGAAAGGCCCGGTATTCCTTTCGTCCCTCCCCCCATATTTAAAAAATTGTTTCCTATGGTCGACCCCAGAAAGGACTTATGGCAGACAGTCCCCAAGGTCGAGGGAGCGGTTTCCACTTTAAACAAACGCACCACTATACCCATAGAGGATAGTTGTGCTTTCAAAGATCCTATGGATAAAAAATTAGAAGGTTTGCTTAAAAAGATGTTTGTTCAGCAGGGTTACCTTCTACAACCAATTTCATGCGTTGTCCCTGTCGCTACAGCCGCATGTTTCTGGTTCGATGAGCTGATAAAGGCGGTCGATAGTGATTCTCCTCCTTATGAGGAGATTATGGACAGAATCAATGCTCTCAAATTGGCTAATTCTTTTACCCTAGACGCCACTTTGCAATTGGCTAAATTAGCGGCTAAGAATTCTGGGTTTGCTATTGTGGCGCGCAGAGCGCTTTGGTTGAAATCTTGGTCGGCTGATGCGTCTTCCAAGAACAAGCTACTTAACATTCCTTTCAAGGGGAAAACGCTGTTTGGCCCTGACTTGAAAGAGATTATCTCTGATATCACTGGGGGTAAGGGCCACGCCCTTCCTCAGGATCGGCCTTTCAAGACAAAAAATAAACCTAATTTTCGTCCCTTTCGTAGAAACGGACCAGCCCAAAGTGCTACGTCCTCTAAGCAAGAGGGTAATACTTCTCAAGCCAAGCCAGCTTGGAGACCAATGCAAGGCTGGAACAAGGGAAAACAGGCCAAGAAACCTGCCACTGCTACCAAGACAGCATGAAATGTTGGCCCCCGATCCGGGACCGGATCTGGTGGGGGGCAGACTCTCTCTCTTCGCTCAGGCTTGGGCAAGAGATGTTCTGGATCCTTGGGCACTAGAAGTAGTCTCCCAAGGTTATCTTCTGGAATTCAAGGGGCTTCCCCCAAGGGGGAGGTTCCACAGGTCTCAGTTGTCTTCAGACCACATAAAAAGACAGGCATTCTTACATTGTGTAGAAGACCTGTTAAAAATGGGAGTGATTCATCCTGTTCCATTAAGAGAACAAGGGATGGGGTTCTACTCCAATCTGTTCATAGTTCCCAAAAAAGAGGGAACGTTCAGACCAATCTTAGATCTCAAGATCTTAAACAAGTTTCTCAAGGTTCCATCGTTCAAGATGGAAACCATTCGAACTATTCTTCCTTCCATCCAGGAAGGTCAATTCATGACCACGGTGGATTTAAAGGATGCGTATCTACATATTCCTATCCACAAGGAACATCATCGGTTCCTAAGGTTCGCATTCCTGGACAAGCATTACCAGTTCGTGGCGCTTCCTTTCGGATTAGCCACTGCTCCAAGGATTTTCACAAAGGTACTAGGGTCCCTTCTAGCTGTGCTAAGACCAAGGGGCATTGCTGTAGTACCTTACTTGGACGACATTCTAATTCAAGCGTCGTCCCTTACTCAAGCAAAGGCTCACACGGACATAGTCCTGGCCTTTCTCAGATCTCACGGATGGAAAGTGAACGTGGAAAAGAGTTCTCTATCTCCGTCAACAAGGGTTCCCTTCTTGGGAACAATAATAGACTCCTTAGAAATGAGGATATTTCTGACAGAGGCCAGAAAAACAAAGCTTCTAGACTCTTGTCGGATACTTCATTCCGTTCCTCTTCCTTCCATAGCTCAGTGCATGGAAGTGATCGGGTTGATGGTAGCGGCAATGGACATAGTTCCTTTTGCTCGCATTCATCTAAGACCATTACAACTGTGCATGCTCAGTCAGTGGAATGGGGACTATACAGACTTGTCTCCGAAGATACAAGTAAATCAGAAGACCAGAGACTCACTCCGTTGGTGGCTGTCCCTGGACAACCTGTCACGAGGGATGACATTCCGCAGACCAGAGTGGGTCATTGTCACGACCGACGCCAGTCTGATGGGTTGGGGCGCGGTCTGGGGATCCCTGAAAGCTCAGGGTCTTTGGTCTCGGGAAGAATCTCTTCTACCGATAAATATTCTGGAACTGAGAGCGATATTCAATGCTCTCAAGGCTTGGCCTCAGCTAGCGAGGGCCAAGTTCATACGGTTTCAATCAGACAACATGACAACTGTTGCGTACATCAACCATCAGGGGGGAACAAGGAGTTCCCTGGCGATGGAAGAAGTGACCAAAATCATTCTATGGGCGGAGTCTCACTCCTGCCACCTGTCTGCTATCCACATCCCAGGAGTGGAAAATTGGGAAGCGGATTTTCTGAGTCGTCAGACATTGCATCCGGGGGAGTGGGAACTCCATCCGGAAATCTTTGCCCAAGTCACTCAGCTGTGGGGCATTCCAGACATGGATCTGATGGCCTCTCGTCAGAACTTCAAAGTTCCTTGCTACGGGTCCAGATCCAGGGATCCCAAGGCGGCTCTAGTGGATGCACTAGTAGCACCTTGGACCTTCAAACTAGCTTATGTGTTCCCGCCGTTTCCTCTCATCCCCAGGCTGGTAGCCAGGATCAATCAGGAGAGGGCGTCGGTGATCTTGATAGCTCCTGCGTGGCCACGCAGGACTTGGTATGCAGATCTGGTGAATATGTCATCGGCTCCACCTTGGAAGCTACCTTTGAGACGAGACCTTCTTGTTCAGGGTCCGTTCGAACATCCGAACCTGGTTTCACTCCAGCTGACTGCTTGGAGATTGAACGCTTGATCCTATCGAAGCGAGGGTTCTCAGATTCTGTTATCGATACTCTGGTTCAGGCCAGAAAGCCTGTAACTAGAAAGATTTACCACAAAATTTGGAAAAAATATATCTGTTGGTGTGAATCTAAAGGATTCCCTTGGGATAAGGTTAAGATTCCTAAGATTCTATCCTTCCTTCAAGAAGGATTGGAAAAAGGATTGTCTGCAAGTTCCCTGAAGGGACAGATTTCTGCCTTGTCTGTGTTACTTCACAAAAAGCTGGCAGCTGTGCCAGATGTTCAAGCCTTAGTTCAGGCTCTGGTTAGAATTAAGCCTGTTTACAAACCTTTGACTCCTCCTTGGAGTCTCAATTTAGTTCTTTCAGTTCTTCAGGGGGTTCCGTTTGAACCCTTACATTCCGTTGATATTAAGTTATTATCTTGGAAAGTTTTGTTTTTAGTTGCAATTTCTTCTGCTAGAAGAGTTTCAGAATTATCTGCTCTGCAGTGTTCTCCTCCTTATCTGGTGTTCCATGCAGATAAGGTGGTTTTACGTACTAAACCTGGTTTTCTTCCAAAAGTTGTTTCTAACAAAAACATTAACCAGGAGATTATCGTACCTTCTCTGTGTCCGAAACCAGTTTCAAAGAAGGAACGTTTGTTGCACAATTTGGATGTTGTTCGCGCTCTAAAATTCTATTTAGATGCTACAAAGGATTTTAGACAAACATCTTCCTTGTTTGTTGTTTATTCCGGTAAAAGGAGAGGTCAAAAAGCAACTTCTACCTCTCTCTCTTTTTGGATTAAAAGCATCATCAGATTGGCTTACGAGACTGCCGGACGGCAGCCTCCCGAAAGAATCACAGCTCATTCCACTAGGGCTGTGGCTTCCACATGGGCCTTCAAGAACGAGGCTTCTGTTGATCAGATATGTAGGGCAGCGACTTGGTCTTCACTGCACACTTTTACCAAATTTTACAAGTTTGATACTTTTGCTTCTTCTGAGGCTATTTTTGGGAGAAAGGTTTTGCAAGCCGTGGTGCCTTCCATTTAGGTGACCTGATTTGCTCCCTCCCTTCATCCGTGTCCTAAAGCTTTGGTATTGGTTCCCACAAGTAAGGATGACGCCGTGGACCGGACACAC
This sequence comes from Bombina bombina, assembly GCF_027579735.1. Lineage (NCBI taxonomy): Eukaryota > Metazoa > Chordata > Amphibia > Anura > Bombinatoridae > Bombina > Bombina bombina. The sequence continues at coordinate 130,085,509 of NC_069507.1, read as the reverse complement.
CTATGTTGGAGAAAACAGAATTTATGTTTACCTGATAAATTACTTTCTCCAACGGTGTGTCCGGTCCACGGCCCGCCCTGGTTTTTTTAATCAGGTCTGATAATTTATTTTCTTTAACTACAGTCACCACGGTACCATATGGTTTCTCCTATGCTAATATTCCTCCTTAACGTCGGTCGAATGACTGGGGTAGGCGGAGCCTAGGAGGGATCATGTGACCAGCTTTGCTGGGCTCTTTGCCATTTCCTGTTGGGGAAGAGAATATCCCACAAGTAAGGATGACGCCGTGGACCGGACACACCGTTGGAGAAAGTAATTTATCAGGTAAACATAAATTCTGTTTTTCAAATAAAGATAGCAAGAGAATGAAGAAAAATTGATAAGAGGGGTATATTAGAAAGTTGCTTAAAATAGCATGCTCTATCTGAATCACGAAAGAAAAAATTTGGGTTCAGTGTCCCTTTAAAGGGGCCTGACCACAAATTGTTATTGTTACTGCGTATGCTGTTTGGCTGCATGCCCAGGCATAAACAGATACAGATGATATAAGGTTGCTTAAAAGTCTCAGTAGCTATTGCCTTATATTCAAGTTATTACATTTATATTGCAGGCATATATAAATAAAGTAGCTACTTGGATGTGAGAAAGCAATTATAGCTAGATTATTTTTTTTAAAAAGGGCTAGATTTATCATTGAAATTCTCCTTAATTCTCCTCAATTTTCTCCTTATTTTTCTCAAAAGAGTGATTTCCCTTATTTACCATTGCAAAATGCATCTAAAATGAAGGCTAAATTCCCCATCAAAATTCAGGTTCGGCAAGGTGCACTCGTGCACAAAAAAGGGGTTCATTCTTGTCGCAACTGGCGCATTTTTAACAGAACGCAGTGTAACAACCAGTCACAAATTTATCATGTAAATGCTCCTCACTAGAACGTAAACTTCTCACCCAAATGTGCATGTATATATATATATATATATATATATATGGCCTGGTAACAATCCACTCACATCCATGCAATCTGCTGTATTAGTTGACTCCATAACACTTCTGAAGAAATGGTTTTATTTGCATAACCGGGGAATTGAGAGTTTCTACTCACGGAAGGAGCACGAGAAGCAAGGATGTGTGCCACAGGTTCACGACAACAGAAAGTGCCAAGTTTTGAAAGCTTCATACTGAGAGACCAACGATCCATCCATACTACTGGAGGTGCCTAGCCCAACAGTGATATTGCTACACTCTTACCTCATAGGATTGAGGTTGCTGGAAGTAAGTGTACATCCAAAAGGGGGAAAGATTGATGAAGATTGTTATCCATTCTTTTATTTATCGTCTTTTGGGACTGTGTCTCTTACTACTCACCTTATCATTATTGTTCTGAATTTTCTTGTACTATACGTATTGATATCTATCAGCTATTATATTATACTATTTTAAAAAAAATTATTATTCATTAATTTTTATTTTTTATACAATATTTATTTATTTATTGTTGATTGTAGACTTGCTATCACCTTTCAATCTCGGTGGTAATTAGCTGTTGATTTCTGCGCCTTCCTATTCCTTGTATCTGTGATATATATATTACACACATACCTATGCATACGCACACATACACACACACCTGAATTTTTTTTATTAAGTGAAAAGCAAACATGTTTTTATAGATTTCTTTTTTTAACTTTTATAACACACAATAGGAATTTGAAAATGTATATTACAAATAGGGTGTAAAATTGCCCCATTGAAAACGCAAATTTCAGGTTCATATGTTAATATATATTTAAAGGTGTAAACTGAATTAAAAACTTGGCGCTTTTAAATGATAAATACAGAGAATTCATTATTTTGTGTGGAGAAATGTCTTATTGTTCTCCCCAGTTCGCCTTTAGAAAAGCACGTATAAATATGATCAGATTTATGATAAATATAAGTGCACTGGTGCGCCTCTCCGAGGGTGAATTCAGAGGATAATATGATAGAGAATTCTCCAAGCCCTTGATAAATCTAGCCCAAAGTAACAATCGTGTGAGTTAAAAGTTTCAGTAAGAAAAAATAGAACGTTGCTGTTATATTTTATATATACGTAAAGCCACTCACAGATTAAGTAGATCAAATTATAGGCTTTAATGCCCCACACCAATCTGTTTCTATATACCCTTATTCTTAAGAAGTTAAATAGTAAGAGCTAAAGGGACACTTTCATGATTCAGATAGGGCATGTAATTTTAAACAACTTTCCAACCTACTTTTATCATCATTTTTGCTTTGTTCTCTTGGCATTCTTTGTTGAAAGCTAAACCTAGGTAGGCTCATATGCTAATTTCTTAGCTCTTGAAGGCCTCCTCTTATCTGAATGCATTTTGATAGTTTTTCACAACTAGAGGACATTAGTTAATGTGTGCTATATAGATAACATTGTGTTCATACATGTCGAGTTACCTAGGAGTCAGCACTGATTGGCTAAAATGTAAGTCTGTCAAAAGAACTGAAATAAGGGTGCAGTCTGCAGAGGCTTAGAAACAAGGTAATCACAGAGGTAAAAAGTATATTTCCATAACAGTGTTGGTTATGCAAAACTGGGGAATGGGTAATAAAGGGATTATCTATCTTTTTAAACAATAAAAATTCTGGTGTAGACTATCCCTTTAAGAGTTACCATCAGCTCTCCATAGAACTGTAAAATGTTTCGCTGCAGCATAGCGTTCTCAAAGGATACACGCTGGCCGCTCCGGTATATTTTTATTACTTAGTCTACGGGTGATTCTCCTATTGATGATGTCAGTATTTAACACAATCTGCATCTTATTCATCACAGATGAAATTGAAGAAATAAACAAAGGTTTGATAAACTAAGGCTGTTAGCTCTGTATTGGTTTAATATTAACAGGAGATATCACAATCCTATATATAAAAACTTCCAACTGACCTGGCATCTGGCGTGGTGGAGTGGGCGTGGCTGGACAAGGGCGGGCCGGGCGTGACGAAGGCTGGGCCGGGCATGATGCGGGCGGGGCCAGATGCCGGGGCTGACTGCAGAGAGACATAGAGCTCTAAAGAGGGGGGATAGAGAGAGCAGAAGAAAGGGGATAAAGAGAGTGAGAGAGACAGCAAAAGAGAGGGGGAGAGTGCACAAAAGAGAGGGGGAGAGCACAAAAGAGAGGGGGAAGAGAGCACAAAAGAGAGGGGGGAGAGAGCACAAAGAGAGGGGGGAGAGAGCACAAAAGAAAGGGGGGAGAGTGCACAAAAGAGAGGGGGAGAGAGCACAAAAGAAAGGGGGGAGAGAGCACAAAAGATAGGGGGAGAGAGCACAAAAGAGAGGGGGAGAGAGCACAAAAAGAGAGAGGGGAGAGAGCACAAAAGAGAGGGGGAGAGAGCACAAAAGAGAGGGGGAGAGAGCACAAAAAGAGAGGGGGAGAGAGCACAAAAGAGAGCGAGGAGAGAGCACAAAAGAGAGAGGGGAGAGAGCACAAAAGAGAGGGGGAGAGAGCACAAAAGAGAGCGGGGAGAGAGCACAAAAGAGAGAGGGGAGAGAGCACAAAAGAAAGGGGGGAGAGAGCACAAAAGAGAGGGGGAGAGAGCATAAAAGAGAGGGGGAGAGAGCACAAAAGAGAGGGGGAGAGAGCACAAAAGAGAGGGGGAGAGAGCACAAAAGAGAGGGGGGAGAGAGCACAAAAGAGAGGGGGAGAGAGCACAAAAGAGAGGGGGAGAGAGCACAAAAGAGAGGGGGAGAGAGCGCAAAAGAGAGGGGGAGAGAATGCAAAAAAAAGGGGGAGAGAGCGCAAAAGAGGGGGGAGAGAGCCCAAAAGTGAGGGGGAGAGAGCACAAAAGAGAGGGGGAGATAGCACAAAAGAGAGGGGGAGAGAGCGCAAAAGAGAGGGGGAGAGAGCGCAAAAGAGAGGGGAGAGAGAGCAAAAGAGAGGGAGAGAGACAGCAAAAGAGAGGAGAGAGAGAGCAAACGAGAGGAGAGAGAGAGAGCAAACAAGAGGAGAGAGAGCACAAAAGAGAGGGGGAGAGAGCACAAAAGAGAGGGGGAGAGAGCACAAAAGAGAGGGGGAGAGAGCGCAAAAGAGAGGGGGAGAGAATGCAAAAAAAAGGGGGAGAGAGCGCAAAAGAGGGGGGAGAGAGCCCAAAAGTGAGGGGGAGAGAGCACAAAAGAGAGGGGGAGATAGCACAAAAGAGAGGGGGAGAGAGCGCAAAAGAGAGGGGGAGAGAGCGCAAAAGAGAGGGGAGAGAGAGCAAAAGAGAGGGAGAGAGACAGCAAAAGAGAGGAGAGAGAGAGCAAACGAGAGGAGAGAGAGAGCAAACAAGAGGAGAGAGAGCAAACAAGAGGGGGGAAGAGAGAGAGCAAAAGAGGGGAGAGAGACAGCAAAAGAGGGGGAGAGAGAGAGAGCAAAAGAAAGGTAGAGAGACAGCAAAAGAGGGGGAGAGAGAGCAAAAGGGAGGGGGAGAGAGAGCAAAAGAGAAGGGGGAGAGAGAGAGCAAAAGAGAGGGGGGAGAGATAGCAAAAGAGAGGGGGAAGAGAGAGAGCAAAAGAGAGGGGGAGAGAGAGCGCAAAAGAGAGGGGGGAGAGAGAGAGCAAAAGAGAGGGGGAGAGAGCAAAAGAGAGGGGGGAGAGAGTAAAAGAAAGGGGGGAGAGAGAGAGTAAAAGAGAGGGGAGAGAGAGAGAGTAAAAGAGAGGGGGGAGAGAGAGAGTAAAAGAGAGGGGGGAGAGAGAGAGTAAAAGAGAGGGGAGAGAGAGAGAGCAAAAGAGAGGGGAGAAAGAGAGAGCAAAAGAGAGGGGAGAAAGAGAGAGCAAAAGAGAGGGGGGATAGAGAGAGAGCAAGGGGTGGGACCGCTGCAGTGGTGGTTCTAGACAAATTTTACTGGGGGGCCAAGGTGGGGCCAGTGTTTAATCAGGGGGGCACATTAAAAAACGGAAACAAATTATATATATATATGTGTGTGTGTATAAATGTATATATATTTATAATTTGTGTGTGTATATATATATATGTGTGTGTGTATGTGTGTGTATATATATATATATATA